>NC_057812.1:682425991-682431522 GCF_018294505.1 Triticum aestivum | reverse complement strand
AACTGAATCTTTCTGTTGAATGTGCCTGTTATGTGTATTATTAGATTAAACTAGACTTTTTATTTGGCCTAGCCTGCAAGTAATTTTCTCCTTCAGTGTTCCTTTTCCTGTTTGTGTTCTTGCACACAATCTTTGTGTACATCTTCATGTTTATCTGATTATCCCCTCGACCTGCAGCACGCCGCCGCCTTCCTCCGACGCGTCTGCATCGTCTCCGGCGCCGACGCCGCCGTCACCAAGAACTACGACCTCGTCATCGTCACGGCCGGGGCTAGGCAGATCCCGGGTGAGAACAGGCTCAACCTGCTGCAGACGAACGTTCCCCTATATCGCAAGATCGTGCCGTCTGTGGCCGAGCACTCCCTGGAGGCGCTTCTTCTCGTAGTCTCCACCCGTCGACGTGCTCACCTACGTCGCCTGGAGACTCTCCAGCTTCTCGGCCAGCCGCGTCATCGGCTGCGGCACCAACCTCGACTCCTACCGCTTCAGGTTCCTTATCGCCAAAGCACCTCGACGTCAACCAGCAGGACGTGCAGGTAAATAACTCACTGAATCCTGAATCCATCTCCACCACGCGGCGGTGGCGCCGTGGGTGCATGTACCTTACTTTGTTCATATGTTTAATTAACTATGGGATGGCTGGGTAAGTGCGGTAGTTGGAAATTATTGTGACATTTGACACTAGGTAACAACTTTTCTAAACTTGGGTTCAGTTCAGTATCGGTTGATGTTTGATTTCTAGAATTACTAACCATGATTTGTTTTGACGTGGAATCTTTAGTATTGTTTTTTCGTCGAACAAGCCAGACTTTCTTAGTTTGTTTGGTGGGAGGATAATTACTCCGAGATCATGTATTTGCGGATCGATAGCTACTCTGTTCATATTGACATTTGAAACTAAATAACAGATCTACTAAATAGAGCCTCTGTTCAGCATGGGTAATCACTGTATCTACAAAAGTAATCAAAAAGAACCGTATGGCAACATTTGCCATCAGTTTACTTAAGATAGCACTAAATTGATTTACAGGTAACATTAAGTATCAAAGATGACCTACAGGTGAAATCTACTTAAGAGCACTACACACATTTTTTTTTGGAAATGGTCCGTAACTGACAACATAACAAAAAAATAGCAATTTCTAATCTAATTCCTATAGATCCGAAATTGCTATTTTTATGTTTTGTTTTGGGTGATCAAACCAAATACCATGTGGTATAGTGGTATTCTGTAAGTTCAATCTTGTTTTGAACACAACGCTCGTGCCCTCTTCATCACCCGTCCTGAGCTGCACCTTCTCCAAGGACAAGGCGACTGGGAAGTCAGGGGCTACATATCCGTGCTCTCCTTGATTTTCTCCAAAATCTGAGATAATTTGTTTACTAAATCCCATATGTGCTAAATGCTAATGCTTCTAAACATTTCTTGGGTCTTATGTGCCTATTAGCTTTTACTGGAAACCTTTGATGTGCTTGTGCTTTACCAGTGTGAAGTTCAGCGCTATGTCTGCCATTATGAGTTGTGTAATGGTCTGGTGGTCAGGAGTCATGTATGATCACTGTTCAAGAAATCTTCCGATTTATCGCTAATCGGGGGTGACCGATAAGATCATGCCTTATCTTTGCCATTTATCTAATCCCTAGCTGACCAAGACGATAACGATAAGCGATATCCTCAACATTGTGTATGATATAGTTATCATTTCTATGCTTAAATCTGGTCATTTTGTAGGAATATGCCTGGCTTTTTGTCAAATGCAAGCTGCACTTTATATTTTCTCAAATGGATTTTCTTATCAAATAATTGTCTCTTACGTGGATATACTTTGTGTTAAACCCAAGAAATAAAAGGTGAATTATCCATGAATATGATCTGGTATTACTTGGAACATTTTTTGTTTCATGGTATCCTAAAATACGGTCTACTTTTTAGAGTTTATTCCCATTTACTTGTGTTCCTCCAAAATAATAGTGCATTAGTTGTTTATTAGACTTCCTTCTGGTTGCTGAAATTTAAATGTTTGTTGTGGAATAGGAAATTTGAGTACAGTATCCGTTAGCCTGAAAATAATATAGTGAGCCATAGAGAAGATTGTTGCTCTAATTGACTGGTATTTATGGCGCTGATCTCTTTCTCTCGCACCTACAATTGTAAAAGTGCCCCTGCTGAATATCTTGAACCATCCTAGAACCTTCTCACTTACAGGTATAGTGGATCCTTGCAAACTTCTTTCCAACATTGAAGCACAAATTACAAAAGCAAAGGATGAATCCGTAACAAAGAAAGTTATCATGAAGAGAGTAAACAAATGGCTATCGGCCTGTGATGAAGAGTCTTGGCTTGAGGAATATAATCAATCATGTTTATTTTCATGAAAATATGCTAGCACATGGTCCATCAGCTTAATATGATTTCCGCATTTTCTTCTCTATATTGGCATGCTTGTACTAAATATTCAATTTAGCTGCCAAGCTATGATTTAGGTAATGCCCTATTTAATGTTTGCATATGCCCTACTGCAGGATGATAACAGGTATAGGCGGGGGTGCCCATTTGAATCTCAAGCGTGTAGAGAAAGCAGGGGTACTTTGTTCAGAAGATTCCAAGTGAGTCTTCGTTTCTTCATTTGGACACTGTAGTGATTTCCGTATAATATTTTTTAAGTAACCGTGCTCCATCATTCATAAGCGCAATATACTTCCTATTTTTTCAAAAAGATCAACTGTGATCTTCGTTTGTTCTGTTGGTCACTCAGTCGCTCATTTGGTACGTAATATGATCAGAAGCTATATTTGTGCAGCTATGATTGACAACTTGATAGACAAGACATTTGCCTGGGAGGATGAAAGCAATACACCATTTCTATATGACGCAATAAGTCACTGAACTAGCTCACCATGATTACCAGAAATCAAGCACACTAGATCCAATGCATTGAATTTTCATGCAAAGGTTCATATGGTTGCCATTTTGGAAGAGCAAAAACTTAGGAGAGTACAGAAAGAGGAAGATAAGAGACGATACCGGGTATAAATTCCACATCCTCAAGCACTACACTCACAACAGAAGTATCAGTCTTGTTCACTGACTCTTACCAAAGGACCAGAAGAATCTGCACAATCTATTGCGTAAAGAGAATGAGATGATCTTTGGGTCCAAGTCTGTTCCAAGGAAGACAAGCAGTTTTAACAGGAGGACCAGTGGCCATAATCATGACTTCGATGCCCCACCGGGTGTTGGCTGACAGTGCCACACCCGAACTTTTGACACCACGCTCGTACTCTGGACGGTACAACAATTACTTCAAGGAGAAACGGAGGATGAAGGCGGCCCCATTCAACTTCTCGGTGGCTTCCAAGGATGACAACATGTTATCCTTTGCCTCCATTAGGGAGCCTGGTTCTCCTTTGGTTTTGCACTGGGTATGATATTGCCCAACATTTTGTCATCCTCTGTTTCTTTTGTCAACGTATTTTTCTGATTTTCTGCAAAAGAACATATTTTTCTGTTATTCAACCATAAGACTGCGGTGGGGTGGCGGGCTGCACCTATGCCCATGTTGTCACTGACAATCCACTTGGTCGTCGCTGACTGGGTAGTTGCCGCACGGGAACTACGTGTTAGATTACCACTGCGTGCCGTATGATGCTCTACTTTTGAAACCTGTCATCAGTTCCTTTTGAATTACTATTGTCTTTTGTTATCACTGATCTTAGTGTCCATATTATCGCTGTTAGTATCTATGTTGTCACTGTTTACACTGCTCCAGTCAACAACTTGCACCTGTGACTGCTTTCATATTACTATTTTGTGCTCTCACACAAATACAGTATGCAACACTAATAAAGCTTGTATCCAGAAGACTAACCCAAAGAATAAAAAAGACAGTGTAAGGGGCACATCCAACCTGGTACCGCCCCAACTTTTTCTCAGGCGGCGCACCAAGGGT
The DNA here is from genome assembly GCF_018294505.1 of Triticum aestivum. Lineage (NCBI taxonomy): Eukaryota > Viridiplantae > Streptophyta > Magnoliopsida > Poales > Poaceae > Triticum > Triticum aestivum. Next base: position 682,427,572 of record NC_057812.1, on the reverse strand, counting down.
GCGCCCCAACCACTAGTGAGCAGCAAAATTTGAAGAGCGTTAGTATAGATATAGAGTCAAATATGAAGTGGGTCAGCAACCCACGATAAATACAGGAAACTAAATGCAAAAACAACAAGCGGGGATAGCTCAGTTGGGAGAGCGTCAGACTGAAGATCTGAAGGTCGCGTGTTCGATCCACGCTCACCGCAACCTCCTTTTTTTGTCTCCCTAATGTCGCCATCTTCAACAATTCAACCATTCGCTACTATTTTGAGTGAGGTTTGATTCAGCATACATCACAAAATATTGTCAAATTTTTAAGTCAGCAAGATGGTCTAACTTCAACATGATATTGGTGTAACTTGCCGTCAGTTTGAGGAGATGCCGAGTACGATGTATGCGTTGCAAAATTAGGTGAAATACACTAACCTACAATAACCCCCTTTTTTTGTCTCCCTAATGTCGCCATCTTCAACAATTCAACCATTCGCTACTATTTTGAGTGAGGTTTGATTCAGCATACATCACAAAATATTGTCAAATTTTTAAGTCAGCAAGATGGTCTAACTTCAACATGATATTGGTGTAACTTGCCGTCAGTTTGAGGAGATGCCGAGTACGATGTATGCGTTGCAAAATTAGGTGAAATACACTAACCTACAATAACCCCCCACCCACCTTAATACACACAAAAAGATTCTTTTTTCCATTTTATTCACTTAAGTTCCAAACATGTTATGTTTGGGGATGTATTCAAAAAATACTTCTGAACACCTCAATCATCATTAAACATGAGAGTCGTTACAATTTGGACTCAAGGTACATTCACTAGCTTTTAGAGCATCAAAGTAAATATCCCTTTGTTTCGTTCCACGCCCACATGATGCTTTGCCATTGTTAACAATGATTTCTTCAATTTAATCTCCTATTCTCAATATCATGTTTGAAGGTTTATCCAAATATTTTCAAACACTTTAATCAGTAAACAAGAGAGTTACTGCAATTTTGTGAGTTTTCCAAGATACAGTTTTCCAAGATACACTACCCTACTACCAACGATCGATTAGACACCTCCACTAAAAGGTCTAGCGACTACCAGTATGCTCATGTCAATGGCGGGGTTTTCTCCACTATTGGACCTGTGATCTCCAATGATGGGCTCATGAGTGTATTTAAACTCCTCTTCCTTAGTTTAGTCTTGATATTCGTAATGTTCAATGCCCAAGTGCCGAAGCAAAAGGCACCTATTTCGGAGTTTTTTTGCCAAACTAGAAGAGCTGCAAAAGGAGAAGCAAAAACCCAAACAAACAGGGTTCTTAGGAGCGACATGCTTCTACACCAATGTATATAGCATTGAATGCCCTCCGGTACAGACCCCAAAGCACATATGAATGGATAAGATATCACAACCACTTAGACCCCAAAGCCAAAACGCTACAGAAGGAGAAGCAAAAACCCAAACAAACAGGGTTCTTAGGAGCGACATGCTTCTACATAAATGTATATAGCATTGAATGCCCTCCGGTACAGACCCCAAAGCACATATGGATGGATAAGATATCACAACCACTTAGACCCCAAAGCCAAAACGCTACAAAA
>NC_057812.1:682421927-682425710 GCF_018294505.1 Triticum aestivum | reverse complement strand
CATTGAATGCCCTCCGGTACAGACCCCAAAGCACATATAGATGGATAAGATATCACAACCACTTAGACCCCAAAGCCAAAACGCTGCAAAAGGAGAAGCAAAAACCCAAACAAACAGGATTCTTAAGAGCGACATGCTTCTACACGAACGTATATAGCATTGAATGCCCTCTGGTACAGACCCCAAAATGCTTCTACACCAACGTATATAGCATTGAATGCCCTCTGGTACAGACCCAAAGCACATATGGATGGATAAGATATCACGACCACTTAGACCCCAAAGCCAAAACGCCACTCCCCCAATATGGACTATGTACGGATGTATATAGACGTATTTTAGAGTGTAGATTCACTCATTTTGCTCCATATGTAGTCTGTATTAGAATCTCCAAAAAGGCTTATATTTAGGAATGGAGGGAGTAGAAGGCACAGTGAATTTGCAAGAGCAAAGTAATAACATTGAAATTTCCCATTCAAGTTCCCCAGAATGAGCTACAACGTCATCTCAAACTGTACAAGAAACCCCTAACCAAAGCTAGTTAGGCAATTATGAAAATCCTACTCATTTTCCTTTCCCATATCATCTCCTGATGTCCCTCCATTTCTTGTACAAGATGCGCCACTGAATCCACCACAAAGATGCTCTAGTCAGCCTCCTCGCTGCCAGTCTTAGGTCACTCCTCGCCTCCTTGAGGAAGGCCACAGCCTCCTTCCGGCGCCGGCTTCACCCAGAAGATGGCAATGCCCAGCGCATGCGGCATCTCCTGGACCAGCTGGTCTGGCATGCCACGCAGCTTGGGGCCCAGAATGTTCACTGCCGGCTCGTGGCTCCCCATCTTCGCACACTCCAGTGTGCAGGCTGTCGCTGACCATCGGCTCGATGACACTCCGTCCCCCCGCTCAAGATCTCCAGGAGCATCACGCTGTAGCTGTACATGTCGCTCTTCTTGGTGGTGTAGCCATACTCTGAAATGAAAGGCAAATGTCAAACCACTGTGCCATGAAACTGAAATCATCTTTTATTTTATTTAGTACTTAGTAGAACAATAATTGTAGTTTGCACCTATCGCTGCACTTCAATATAATTACGCAAATCAACACAGTGATGTGCTAGGCATTTGGAATCAACAGCATGAGGCCAACCTGCTTCAGCTAGAACAATGTCAGTTACTACCCAGTCACCCGCTTAAACTACTCCCTCCGTTCCTCAATCTAGTGCGTATAAAATTTTGACGAAAATTCCACTTTGTAGTGCGCATTAGCACCCGTGGGCGATTCTGGACGATTCTAACCCCAGACCGCAAGGACGCGCTTCGTCCTCCGCTCGCTCCTTCCTCTGTTTGCTTTATCCCCTCCTCCCGCAGATGCATCTCGATTGAACTCCACATCGCCGATCTACTCGCCTAGCGCACGTGACTGCTATCCTTTGAAGAGATCATGGCGGGGGAAGAGGTCAGAGGTGGTGGAGGCGGCGCCGCCGCGGCGTTCAGTGGCGTGATGGACGGAGGAGGCGGGGGGTGGAGAGGAGGATGCTTGTGCCGCCGTCGGAGAAGGCGATGCTGGCCGTCCAGGTGGTCAGGACTGCAGCGGCCCAGCGGGATTCAAGCAGCGGCGGTGGAAGTTCAAGATGGAGGAAGAAGATGATGTATGGTGCCACGGGCAAGAAGATGGGGAGCCGCCTGACAATGGCGGCGATAGGGGCTGGCTGGACCCCCTGTACACACAGGAGGCATGCCCTTTGCCCACGTTGACCACAACGGAAGGTTGGCTCCCGCCGGCGTCACTGACTGCTCGTTGGCTAGCTTGACACCGCGATCTTCTGGCAAGTCCTAACCTCGTGCGTCCCCCCCTGACACGACCCCGGCGTCACCAAGTCCACCGTCGGCGTCTCCGGTGTCACCGCATACACGGCCTGCATGCCCACGTCCGCGGTCAGCATCTCCGCTGTAACTCTGTCCCCGGCTAGCATGCCTTCGTCGCTGCCGGCGTTGCCGCGTCCTCGGCCGGCATCTCCGCGTCCAGCGAGTTACGAGGGCACGCCGCCGGCGCAGCGACGGCACGCTGCCACTTTCTTCTCCACTTAGTACTAGTACTGTAGTACTACTTGGGCACATATGGCATGGGCTGGGAGTGGGACAAAGCGTGTGAGGGCTGAGGGCTTTCTCGTCCAAAAGCCTCCGCCAGCACATACATTGGTACGTGTGCTGCAAACTATGCGCACTAGATTGAGGAACGGAGGGAGTACAAGATATCGACATGGTCCTGGATGAAGAACCATGTTAAGCTTACTAGAAGAAGCAACCACAAGTCAAAGAATCTTGCTTAGGTAACAGCACTACCCCAATAAGTCACGGAGCAGTGGGATCAACCGGTGAATGAATGTACACTATCTGCCTACAGTTCTAAATGCTGAAGATAGTAAGAAACAGTACAGGATAATATAAATGCACGTTAGTACAAGTTACTTGCCTGGAGCAGTGTGTACACATAAGAACCAGCGATACGCAACATGGCATGATATAGTTGGGACTTGGGACAGTTCATTAGCTTGGCCAGCCGAAAATCAGCCAAGTATGCCTCATACTTCGAATCGAGCAGTATGTTCTTGCACTTGACATCCCAGTGTAGTATCCCTGGAACAGAGCGCAGCGCTGGCCCAACAAATCTTGTACTGTGTATTCCCAGTCCAGGCTCCTTTTCTCGCTGAGGAGCTTCTGCAGAATTTCTCAGTTATTTGCCAAATCTTCTGGTGCAGACTATGCTCCTGCTGACTTATTCAGACAACAAGCTACAGTCAGATTTGAACAGTGGCCCAGTTACACAACAAACCGTCAAAGCTGAACTCAGTTCCGGAAGACAAAATGTCAAGATTCTAGTCTTTCAGGTATCATAGGTGCACCGGATCTCCAAACCTGACCCGCATCTTGTGCTGCGGTGTTCACCACGAAGAACGCCGTGGGGATCGGATGACCGCTATTCACTGCGGTCACCCACCAAGTCTTTCTGAAGTTGTCACTATTTACCAAATATGAGATGTCATATTAAGAAACCAGCAAATATTTCTATGAATCTGGGGTGTAGCCAGAAAGAGGCTGAACTTTCCTCCTGATCTGCATCTGGAATATATGGAAACACCGGCATGGTGCGGCCATCCAGCGTTTCCTGCTCAGATGCCGTGGGGTGAAAGTCATCTGCAGCCAGCAGCTCGAGCCTCACTCAGAACTCCCACTTATCCTCTGTCTGGCGGACTGGCGTTGCTTGAGTGTATTTATGTCCCCAAATGTCCCCAATATTATACCGTCTTTGAGTATACCCACTGATGGAAGTGAACTGATCGATGCTTGGCTAATGCATCCGCCTTACCTTGAAGAATTGGCATCCGACCGGTAACTGTGCTCGAAATGGTTAATTCTACTCTACAACTGAGTGATCAGCAGACTGCAGATACTGGTAGAGGCACGGCAACTACTCTGATTAGCCCAAGAAAGCAGGACTAGGACTTTTGATTTTGAGCACAGAATCTTGAAAACCTGCTAGAAAAAGCAATCAGGTTCGAAGACAGATGAATATCCTACAGATGGTTTTCAATTTCGTAATTTGGAGCCACTAGAAAAAAGAAAAAAAAAGCAAGAAATTGTTCAAGTCCCATTAGAAGATTATGGTCATTTTCTGATAAACCAGCTAGGATTACGAATCATCAACATTCACATTGTCTCAGCCTTTTGAGATAGCATATCACATTATATGCTGCACATGTATGCAAACTTCTATGAATCTAACA
>NC_057812.1:682419975-682421704 GCF_018294505.1 Triticum aestivum | reverse complement strand
CAAGTAAATCTTAGCAGTGCAAACACCTAGATAGAACCAACCAATGTAGATAATGTGTGCACATATCAGATTATGCCTTTTCATATAGAACATAATATTCTAATAGAGATACCAGGTACATGACAAAATAGAACACACTAAAGTCTCATACAACTCTACTTGTTGCACATGAAATGGCATAGTCAACATACTACAACTCGTACCAACATGTCCATAAGGGAAACATGCAACCAGAGACAGGCCTAGATATGAAAATGAGTACAGAACTACAGATCAAACTGAAAACTGAAGCTGGTGTTTTCAAAAACAACATCATCTCTATTTGAAAATCTTTGTCAAGAATACTCTCGCAACAGAGCACCTCACCGATGCCTGCCAAACTTCTAATCAGCAGAACATTCATCAATTTGGAGTTGCCAACCGCATTCCTCCATCCAGTGGTAGGCGGGAAAACAAGGGCACATAAGAGAAAAAAGGCCTAAACTTCTGGTAGTTAGGCTCGACGCAATATACAACTGTGCTCTCATGACGATCCAGATCGTATGCAATCAGTTCATTGTTCCAATGAGCTATAAAGAAGATTATGTTGGCATGTGGATGTACTCCAATGACTTCAAGGTCGAAGCCGAGCTGAAACAACACATTTGGAGCTACATTTGAAAGCTTGCGCAACAATTTCCAGTGCATGCATTTGTCATCCAGGTGAGTCCCATCCCACTGATAGATGTCAGCACCAAGAACGTAAACTGATATAGTCGAAAATGAGTTTGCATCATGTCCTTCAGTATCGTCGGAGTCAATATAAAATAGCTGTCCTGCGGACTTTCCGATGAAACCCGCGAAACTCGGATCAACTGATATTGGCAGTGGAATGATTCTCCATCTTAGCCCTTGTGCATCAACTATTGCCAGCCCACGCTGATGTATGAGCAAGTGCAGACACCCCTTGTGGAAAACGCCTGGTTGACTCCAGCACAGGCTAACTTCGCTGTCCCATTGGCTTTTCATTGATACCCACACACCAGATTTTGAGGAGTAAATGTTCACTCCTCTCACAACCAGGGATTGGGATTGTTCCAGCATAAATTCGAACAGATGAAACTCTTGAATGGACACGCCACTGTCAAAACCCAGGTAAGCGCGACAGCAGTCGCCGGCGTAGCCAGAGTGAGGCAGCACAATATACTCACCGGTAGCTGGATTGGAGACCATGTAGCGAGATGTTCCAGCAGCAGCAGGGGTGCCCGTGCGGATGCTTGTGAGAAACAATCCATCGCATGAATCCTCGAGGGAGACGAAGCAGTCCGTGCTGTCGGACGGCAGCGGCAGGAGCGGGTAGGTCTCGGCGACGCTCGCCCAAGGGAAGGCGGACAGGTCGGCGTAGTTGACGACGAAGCCGCGGGGGTCGGCGGAGTCGGCCGTGATGCGGTAGAAGAATCCGGCCAGGGTCTGCGCCATCTTCTTCCGGTTGGCGGGGTCGGCGATGATGCCGCGCCATGTCGGGCAGACGCACTTGCAGATGCAGAGCGATTTGTAGGGCACGCGAGAGAGGATCTCTGCGATTAGGTCGTGGGTGAGCCTCGACATCGGCTCCTCCATGCCGACCGTCCGCCGCGAGCGCTGGCTGCGGTTCTCCGACGGGATGACGGCTGGAATTGGTAGGGTTGCGGCGGGGGATGGCCGGCGGCGGCGGCGGGGTGCCTTCAGGATTGGGGACTCGGAGTGGTGA
>NC_057812.1:682418792-682419821 GCF_018294505.1 Triticum aestivum | reverse complement strand
ATGAGGTTTTTTTTTTACTTTTTTTTTTTTTGAGACAAGACTAATGGGGAATGAGGTGGTGATGGGGCCAGCACGGTTATTAGACCGGCCGTGCCGAGCTGCAAATCGGGCCGGCCCACCGGCCCGCCAGTCACGTAGGCCCACCTACTGTTTGGCTTGCTGGCCTATTTTTACCTACTGGGCTGGTATTATGCCATATATACATATATAAAAAATTAAAAAATAATGAAAAAGATAAACGGGTCGTGCCGTGCCAGCCTACGTGCTCAGCCTAGCAGCTCAAGCACGCCCCAGGATGTGCCACGTACCTGCACGGCCCGATTAGCCGCGCGTCGTGCCAACTTGCTCACGGGTCGGCATGCCAGGCCCGGCCCATTTGGCCAGCTTTGGGTAGTGGGGTGCCACATTTGGTTCTTCCCATATAAAGTTGTGTGTATATTTCGATTTCTTATTAATTTTCTCACATTTGGTGTTCATCAGCCTGAAATTCTAATCCGGGTAAGTAGATTTTGGACAAAGCCCCATGGTAGAGAATAGAGATGGGGCACAGTAGCAAGCATAGCACAGAGGCCAACCGACGATCTCCGGCCTTCTACATCTTGACGAGCAGTGGATCTCATCTCCGACAACTTTGGATTCGTCATGACTTGGACCTCTTCTAACGCGGGGACAGGGAGGAGCTAGCCATTTGACTAGCGATTCGCCAGTCCCGAGAGGAAACCGAGCTCTATAGTCGGAGTCGCTCCGGCGACAATTCATTGCATTCGCACAAGTGGTGCTTGGATCCGACGCACACCGATGGCTTGAGGCTCATGACCGCGACAAAGCCAGAGATGGCGAGCATCGTCAGGAGGCACTGCCGCACCCAATCGGAGGCCCCAAGCCGACGGCGCAACCCCATTGGTGGAGCTTCGTCTCCCGCGACTTCAGGCTCAGAGTCCGAGATCAACACCACCAGACGACGCGGCCATGGATAGTAAAGTACCTACATGCCCGTCGTGCCCTTGCCCTTGTAAAGAAGGAAAACCC
>NC_057812.1:682413694-682418561 GCF_018294505.1 Triticum aestivum | reverse complement strand
TGTTTTCTTTTTCAACTAAATTTAACCTCTCGACAAGAGGATCGGTTGGAATTTTCGGTTCACATACCTCTTAGATAAAAACATCTAAGTCATGTTGGTCGGCATAATTGTCATAAACACTAAATAAAATAAATAGTTATAAAAGATAAAATATACCACATCCAACGAGGGCCGACGGGGGCGGATACCAAAACCATCGCATCATATAATAACAAACAATAATAAAAATAAGAAAATTATACAAGTATCTATCTAAATATACAAGTAAGAATTTTTTTTTAGAAAGAAGATAAGAACAAGAGGCTCGCCACGATGGTGCTGGCGACGAGCGCGGGCGATCAACGACGGTGAGGACGAGGACGGGACAAGATGGACCGTCAAACCTAAACAAATCTTGAGGAAAATGGAGTTTGGACTAGAAGCTTGAAGAGGAGAAAACTTAAGTGTGGCTCGGGCATTTCATCGAACATCTCATGTGCAACAGAGGTGAGCTAGAGCAACACACACCTCTCCCACGACCGGCCAAAAAAACAAAGCAATGGCTCTGTTCGCAGGCAGGGGCGGGGGTATATATAGGCTTCTCTTTAGTCCCGGTTGGTGGCTTAAACCGGGACAGAAAACTGACATTTGGTCCCGGTTTTAGTCACCAACCGGGACTAAAGGTACTCGGCCAAGAGCGAGGCTCATTAGTCTTGGGACCAAAAGTGTTAGACGAACCGAAACCAATGGCCCCTGAGACCCGGCCGGCGCCCTGGCCTCACGAACCGGGACTGATGCCCCCTTTGATCCCGGTTCGTGAGTGAACCGGGATTAATGTCCTTATCCAGGCCTCAACCAAAGCCCTTTTTTCTACTAGTGCACTACTTCCATGATGAAGACAGCAAGTAGAACATGCCAATTTTTGGTGTCCGGTGACATGTATGTTGCATGACAATGTATGGATTTGAGGGTTTGCTATGAGGGAGATTGTTGTGGACGCGGACAATTGAGGAGTGACCGGTCAGGAAAAGCAAAACAAACTATCCTACAGAACTAATGGAAAACGTTGCTAAAAAACTGATAGAAAACGGCAACGGCAACCAAACCTGCGATACGAAGACACCCTCAACGCTGGAGCCTGGAGGGCTACAGCCGTACAGGCAAAACCACACAGGCTAAAAACAACACACTAGAGAGTGTCCACTTCACATCGACACTACATCCGCTAGTCTCATAACCATGGGATTCCAGCCGTGTCGACCCCAGCCTATGAGCCCTCCATTGAGGCACCGAAGATACCGTCGAAGCATGCTCTTTCCTCAAAGGTGTCCACCATGTTTCCCTCCCGCTCCGCCTCTCGCCTCCAGGATATTTCGGAAACGCCGGCCAGGACGATCACAATGTGGTTCATCCAGCACCTCCTGCTCAGGGCTGCAAGCTGGCAGTCATGGCGCCGAGCCTCGTAACCCTCAACGTGTTTGGGCTGCTAACCAATGTGGTCTGCAGATGCACACCCATCTCTGAAAAAGTTGCTACCATAAATTCTGAGGTTTCATGTGACTGAACCACAGTTTATTTGAATCTGCAAAATAGAGTAGCAACACAGGATAAAAGGAAGACTGCTTCTTGACGCTTCATCGTAAGACAGGTTGTTACATAAGAACAGTAATGATTCTCCAAATTACTCAACAGAAGTAATTTTAAGGAGTAGTACATATAAGTTACTGAAAAGTTGACTCGACAGAAAACTTTTAAGAACTTTACATGAATACTAATAACCATTATCTATAAAGAATTAGTGCAGAGCTAACAAAATTTTGTCCAACGAGTAATGATCTAACTGTAGGTTGATACTAACAAGAGGGAAAAGAGCAGCACAACGGGTGTGCAAGGTTTTAGCAGGCAATATATTTCACATTATTCAGCGGAGTACGCACTGACAATGGGAGTTACCTGTGGAAAGCAGTAGAGAACCAATCAATCCAATAAAAGTAGTCGCTAAACATGCTTATCTATTGGAAAATGAGCAGTGAGTATGAAAGGAAACTAGCAAAGACCCCACGGTTTTAGACCGCGAAGTGCTAACCAATGTGGTCTGCAGATGCACACCCATCTGATCTCTGGAAGTTGCTAGCATCAAATCCGACGATCCATGGTGACAGAACTGCAGTTTATTTGAATATATGCAAAATTAAGTAACAACACAACTTTAAAGAAAGAGGCTTCCCGCCGCCTCATCGTGGGACATGTGGCTACAGAAAAGAAATAATGATTCTCTAAACGTAACACTTTTAAGAACTTTGAATGAATACTGATAAGCATTATTTACAAAAAAAATAGTGAAATAGTTTAGAGCTAACGAAATTCTGCCCAAGGACCAAGGATAGAACTGTAGGTAGTTTACTAGTAAGAGGGAGTACAACAGTTCAACGGGTATGCAAGGTTTTTAGCACGCAATGTGCTTCACAATATTCAGTAGAATAAACACGGACAATGAAAGTTACATTAATTAGCTAAAATGCATGTGGTAAGTACTAACCTTAAGAAGCACCCGCCAAAAAAAACTCATACTGTACTAACAAATTTATCTGCTAGAAAAACTCTCTATCATAAATTCATAATACACTAAACATGTAGCTGAAATGCTTAGTTCTATTCTACAACTGAGTGATCAACATGCTGCAAATTACAATATCCATTTGATACTGGTAGAGCCGTAGAGGCAATGCAACTACTCTGGTTTCTGAAACAGGCAGGATTACAAATCATCAACATTGACATTTCGCAACCTTTTGAGCTAGCATGATCACAATACATGCTGCACACATATCAGAACCGGAAAAAATAAGAGACCAAGAAAATCTTAGCAATGAAATCAGCCAATGCAGACTGTGGGCGCTCGCATCAGAACATAAGCAAACAACTTTGCTTAGCTAATCAGGTAAGACATAAAAATAATCAAAATAGATCACACTAAAGTGTCTCATACTCATACGGTTCTACTTGTTACACATCCAAATTCCAAAGGCATAGAACATATACAACAAGTCATACCAAATGTCTCATGCCCATTCATATGGCTCAGATTGTATGTATTGTTCATATACTAACATAAACAAAATACAGTATCTCCGTTTGAATGAATCTTTGTGAAGAGTTCACTTGAAAACACAACGGAGCACCTTGCCCATGGCTTCCCATTTTCAATCAGCAGAACATTCATCAATTGGGAGTTGCCAGCTGCCGTATTCCTCCGTCCAATGGTAGGCAGGAGGACAAGAGCGGCACATATGGGAAAAATCGCATAAATCTTTGGTAGTTATGGTCAAGGCGATATACAATTGGTCTTTCACGATGATCCAAGTCGTATGCCAAAATTTCATTGTTTGAATGATGTATGAAGATGAGATTGGCATGTGGGTGTAGTCCAATGACTTTGAGGAACGTCTTACCCGGAACCGCATCTGGAAACCTGTACAGTTTCCAGTACATGCATTCGTCATTCTGCTGACGACTCGCATCCCAGTCATAGACCTCAGAACCAAGAACGTAGGCCGATAGAGTCAAAGCTCTGCGTGAGATGAACCCTTCACGATCGCAGGAATCGATATAAAGTAGCCGGCCGGCAGACTTCCCGATGAAACCTGAGAAACCCTTGACGGCGAGTATCGGCAGCAGGAGGGTTCTCCATTTCACCCCTTGTGCATCAACCATCGCCAGTCCGGACTCATCTATGAGCAGGTGCAGAAATCCCTTATGGAAAACCCCACGCTGACCAAAGCATAAGGTGACTTGGATGTCCCATTTGGGCTCCATTGCCACCCATGCACAGGTTTTTGAAGAGTAGATCCTCACTCCCGTCACAACCAGGGGGTGTATGCCCTGGCTGTCCGGGGGTAAAATGTCTGTCACAAGCTCGAAGACATGGAACTCTTGAGTGGATACAGCGCTGTCGAAACCCAGGTAAGCGCTGCTGAGGTTGCCAGAGTAGCCAGAGTGAGGCAGCACGATATACTCACTGGTAGCTGGATTGGAGACCATGTACCGAGAAATTCCAGCAGCGGTGTCCGTGCGAATGCTTGCAAGAAACAGTCCGTCGCAGGAATCCTCGAGGGAGCAGAAGCAGTCCGTGCTATCGGGCGGTAGTGGTAGACGCGGGTGGGTCTCAGGGACGCTGGACCAAGGGAAAGCAGACATATCCGCGTACTTGATGCCGTCGAAGCCGCGGGGCTCGGCCGTGGCCTCGTTGTTGATGCGGTAGAAGAAGCCGGCCAGGGTCTGCGCCATCTTCTTCCGATTGGCGGGGTCGGCGATGATGCCGCGCCAGGCCGGGCAGACGCACTTGCAGATGCAGAGAGATTTGTAGGGCACCCGACAGAGGATCTCCGCGATTAGGTCGTGGGTGAGCCTGGACATAGGCTCATCCATGCCGGCCGTCCGCCGCGAGCGCTGGCTGCGGTTCTCGCGGAAGGGATGGGCTGGAATTGGTAGGCTGTGGCGGCGGTCGGCGGGGATGGATGCCGGCGGCCGCGGCGGCGGGGTGCCTTTAGGGTTGGGGACTCTTTGAGTGGGGAATGAGGGGCAGGTAGGTGGGAGGGGTTAATTCATTGTGTACATAGAAAGTTGTATATATATTTCGATTTCTTATTTATTTTTTCTCATTTGTTATTCATCAGTTGCCTGATGCTCTGATCTGGGTTAGTCGATTTTGGACGAAGCACCGAGGTAAAGATAGGACACCGCAAGGAGCACCAACGAGAGGCAGGGATGCTAGCGAGGCCTAGCCAGAAGGGTCAGAGCCAAGGATGATGGCAATAGTGTCACTGGTAGAAGAGAGTCAGAGGTTGATGGGTTTGGGGGTGCGGGGAGGTTACTGGCGACGGAGATC